>NC_056732.1:107116315-107165313 GCF_019279795.1 Protopterus annectens | reverse complement strand
GATTAAGGAGGGGACTGTAGTTATGTATGCTATAGATTATATAGCAAGGATGTACAAAATAGTTAATGACACCATGATTTACGAAAGGGTTTCTATAAATGAATTAAATAGAGCTTATACATGGATATATTGTTATTTGATGGATGCACTGATGGATGGTAACATCAACTAAACTCTTTTTAACTATTTGAAGGTAGAACACCCCAAACTACCTGTCATTTTTGGTATACCGAACGTCAACAAAGATGTTAAAAATCCACCTTTTAGACCAATAGTTGCAGCAAAAGGATCGAAAACCGAACTCCAAGTCTCTGTTACACTTTACTAGTTGTCATCCCCACCATCAATTTAAGAGCATAGTAAAAGGACAGATGGTGAGGGCTTCAAGACTAGTAAGTGATGACATGGAATTTGGGAGAGAATTGTTTAAACTGATAGGATTCTCAACTTTTTTTTTCCCTTTTAGATTATGATACTGAGAAAACCTTAAGCTTCAGGAGATGGAAGAAGGCCTAGATAAATGGCTTTAATATGGGTCTGTTCAAACAAAAAACAACTGCTGTCAGACGAACCTGCTCTTTTATGACTGGCAGATGTACTAACAGAAACATAAATAGATTCCAATAACCTTGTAACAACTAGATGGTTGTCCTCACAAAATATATCCTGCGTAGATTCCCTGATCTTTAATGACCTACTTCTTATATTAACTGCTGCAGGCAGAAGACATCATTCTGTTACAGCCAATATTTGTACAAAATGACAGCTAATTAACCTCAGGAACTTCAGTTGCATACTTCAGTTGCATACTGTTACTGTTTTCTTGGGTCTGCAGGTATTCAGGTAAAGGAAACATGGATAACCAGTGGACATATCATAAGACTGCACAACCCAGCCATGCTTCTTAGCACTCTAAAGCCATATCATTCTTAAGAAAACACAAATGCATTTACTTATTCATCCTGCAATGACTATCAAACATACAAAGACTCCTCAGGACTAAAAAAGTATGCAGTTTTTCATTTCCTGCTTATGTATAGCCTATGGACTGAACTAGTATTCTATAGTGACTATGAATGTAAGAGATTGTGCCTACTTGCTGTTCTTGCTGAAGGGGGCAGCACTTGTCTGTTGCGTGTTTATTTAGGAGAAAGTACTGCAAGATTAATCGTCATGTTTGGCGGCACATGTAAATGTTGCCATCATCAAATAGGAGCAGTATTCATACAAACGAAGAAAAACACTGTCTCTAGTGTGTGTGTGTGTGTGTGTGTGTGTGTGTGTGTGTGTGTGTGTGTGTGTGTGTGTGTGTGTTGTGGGGGGGGATATGTCCTGGGCATGCAAGTACAATGCGTGCAATTACAAGTTAAGTAGAACAATCCAAAAAGACAGAAAGAAATATCACCAGGCTGACTGAAAACGCAGTCCTTTTTCCAGGGGAAAGGAGTGCTATGTGCCAGTTCTTGTGTAATAGTATTGCATACAATTATGCATGCATGTTTGTCTTTTCCAAAAAAAAAAAAAAAAACGGAAAAGTTAACAGAGCTGTGTCTCTCGTCTCAGCACTGTTTTCTGTTTATAGTATTGGAGAGTTTTTTTTTCTACTCAGTGTCAATAAATAAGATTAACTCCTTGTATGGCTGCTTTAGAATCACTGTGATTGAAGTTAAAGAATGCGACTACAACTTGTTTGACTGGTACATAGTAACAATCCTATCTTTAGGTGTCCCGACTTTGCTCTTCCTGTCAGCAACACACTC
Source organism: Protopterus annectens (assembly GCF_019279795.1). Lineage (NCBI taxonomy): Eukaryota > Metazoa > Chordata > Ceratodontiformes > Protopteridae > Protopterus > Protopterus annectens. The sequence goes on along the minus strand of NC_056732.1, from coordinate 107,163,553 downwards.
AAGCACATCAATACAACCACTGTTTTATTATGCATTCTTTGCCATTAATACTTATTTAAAGACAAGAGGCAGTTAGTAGTATCACACCTACATGAATGCATGAACACTGGAACAAACTCAACCTCATTTACAGTTCACTTATACCCTTTGTGTGCATTTTGGCATTTTCTTAAATGAAACATGATGCCCTTCGGAGAAACCCAACACCATCCAAGTCAGAACGATTGTGCCTACATAGTTTTGTTAGGGTGTGCAAAAGCAAGCTATGAAAAGAAGTGGCCTTAGTGAGCAATAGGGTGCAGACAACGTAAGTTTCATTGTTACGTATTAATACAAAGTGCTGCAAGCAGGTTATTCATTATGTTTGGTGATGACTGCAGCCCCGTTAACAGAAAAGTACCATTGGAAGTAAAAAATGTGTTGTAAAAGTGTTCTTTTTTAAGCATGTAAGAGTATTTTCCTTCTGTGTGTGAAATATGTACACCCGGGAGATTACTGGAAGAATATAAAATAGGCAGCCAAGAGTGGGGCAGATGATAGAAGCTATAACCTAACCTGGATGGGCGTTTCTGATGAGAGATGTGAAGTCAATAACAGCGATCAGTGCTACCTTGCTGGTTCTGCCAGCAGGAAATCTATTAAAAGAAAACTGGCAAGACATACCAAAGGAGATCTTCAAAATCCTGCTTGGACTTTGAGTTCCATCTATAAATCCAATAAATGCTGGTAAAGAAACTTACAACATTTATAAACCACTAAAGCTTGACATAAGCTTATTAGTTCACTGCGCCCCTGTGAGGAAGCTGTGGCTCCCCAGGGTGCCATGGCACACAGTTTGGGAACCCATGCTCTAGGTTATCATCCTGCAACTTTTGCTTCCTTTTTGACTTCTTTTTCTGAGTTCCTTGCAAATACCCCTTTGTCTATCTACCTATTTTTCAATTTTCTGTAGTATACACAGTTCTGCTTGATATGTCCCAGTTTTCTACAGAGAAAACATGCAACTTGTCTATCATCAGGGCTTCCCATAGCTGGAGTGGCTGATGCTACTCTCAATATGTCCCTTTTTTATCCCACACCTTTCTCTACTTTTCCCCATACAACTGCACTTACTATTTCAAACCCATATTTATCAGTTCGAAGAGAAAAAATGTTATGCTTAAAAATATCTTTGTTGTCATGTTCTGCCTGTTCTAGCATCCTGTCAGAAACTGTAATATCAAAATACTCTAATAAATCAAATGCTCTGCCTGTTCTAGCATCCAGTCAGAAACTGTAATATTAAAATAGTCTAATAACTTTGTAGTTAACTCTTATGACATGTCCCATTCCTAGTATGGAGCTGTTACACTTCAAACTGTTAGCTGCTGTAATCTTTAACCCTTTATATCCTAGCATATTCCTGTAACTTGACTGTTAGTATGGAGCTGTACGGAGCTGTTACACTTCGAACACTTCAAACTATTAGCTGCTGTAATTTTTCACCGTTTAAATCCTGACAAAACTGTATTCATGTAACTTGACAGTTATTTCTGGTACACCCTACACAACATAAGTGTGTATGGTTACTCTTTTTTTTTAACTGTCCAGACCCAATACCTCCTTCTGAAGACTAGCAGTGTCAGCTGAACTGGAAACTATTGCATGCAAATCTTTACATGTGTCATCTGTGTGCACTACTGTATATTTTGTAGCATTTTTAAATACCAAAAAACATATTTGCAGTGAATCATTCCATGCATTGCCAGCTGTATACGAAAGGCAATTTTCAAATGTTAACATATTGTAAAAAAAATAAAGGCATCCCCACTGTGAGCAGTAGGTCTGAAACATTTCAACTATCTCTACAACCTGTAAGCTTTTAACATGATGTAAAATGACTGGAATTCTCTATAAAAGGTAGAAACTGGCATTACAAAATGACTTTTGACTTTATCTGACAATTTTGACTTGTCCTGCATAGTCTTTACTGAAAATTGCTCTAACACAAGTTTGACATGTTAAACAAAAACAAGGATATCTGTCTCCACAGTTAAAACATTTAACTGGAGTTTTATACTTTTGTACATACTGATAAAAACAATGAATGCATTTACACACACAAACTTTTTGACTTCTATTTACACCAAACAATACTGCATTACATTTAACATCACTACTGACTTGTTTGTACTGCTAATGTAATAATGTCCAAACTTTATCAGGGGTCTGGTTTAAGTCTATGGCCACAGAATGTGTGCATTTAGCACTTATGTCCTTGCTGGTATCCATGTTATTTCATAAAGAGGCTTACCATTTTCAGAAATGGCTAAGAAGTGATCAGTCTGTAGGCTAAAACTGGAAACTCCCTGTCTCTTGAAAATGCTTGGATGTCTCAGAGCAAATGCAAAGATGACATTTTGTTTTACCTACGTGGAACTTCCTGAGACTGCTGAGCTGTTCAAGACTGACTGAATTGAGGTTGGAGCCAACAAAATATAAACTAGTGCTTGCCATAGTACATTTACAAATATTTAAAAGGGTGCTAATTAGGCCTGGCGCACCACTGTTAAACTGAAATTAACAGCATGTCACACAGGTCACACAGACAAACTGGATATCAGTATATTCGTAATTATTTCTTGTTAATCTTTACTTCAGAAAACGTTGTGAAGTTGCAATATTTCTAATCTTTCTTGGAGAAACTCCACCCCTGCTTGCCAAACACAATTCATTATTAAATATCAACCCAATCAGTCCTTTAGTACCCCCTTGATATCATTCAATTTCCAACACAATTCCTTACTTTATGCTTCTCACATAGTTTTATAAAGATACACATCTTTAAAGTTAATCAGTCATGTTTTTCAACAGGTGCATAAGAACACAAGGTACAAGGTTCAAGCCTGACCTCTGGTCAATGCCTGTTTGGAGTTTGCAAGCTCTCCCTGTGTCTCTGAGGGGTTCCACATGCTGATGGTTTCCATCTCAAGCTTAGCAAAAAAAAAAAAAAAAATGGAGCTGTGGGCAGCTGCACAGACTCTACATTGTTCCCTAGAAAGGGAAGAGTTGTATAAACCATCTTCTTTGGGCATCTACTTTGGTGAACAGTATCCTCGTGGTAGGAAAACATGGATCACAAACTATGCACTGAGTAAGGGCTAGCCACTGGACGATGTAAAATATGGCACTAGGTGATTTGGTTGTGCTGACTAATGTCACCAAATGGGCATGGGTATTTGCCAGTGATAAGTGGGTATTGGCCTGTGTGTGCCTGCTATAAAGCCCAGCAGCTCTGGGTCAATAGCTACCAGGGCGTAAAACCAATCAACCTACTAAACATGAACTAAAAATTGCTACACTCAGTGCAAGTTCACTAACGGGAGGTAAATGACATGATGGTAAGGAGGAAGCTGGACATTTATGTATCCAGGAGACAAGGTGGGAATGGCAGTGCAACAAAGGCAGTTGGCTTGGGATCCAGAATGTACTACTTAGGAGGACAGGCTAGAAATAGTGTGGGAATTGTGGTGAGGGTGAGGCTACACAAGACAGTGAGGGATGTCATCAGAATTAGTGACATACTCATGGCAGTCAGACTCCAGTGTAATGATAAGGCAGTATTCATAATCTCAGCCTATGCTGCACAACAGGGTTGTCGTAGTGAAGAAGAATTCATTCAGACAGCAGGTACAGGACCTACTAAATAAAGCAGGGCAACTTGTACTGGTGTTAATAATAGGTGGCTTGAATGCACATATCTAGACAGATGGACAGACAGAACAGGATATGAAGACTGCCTGGGTGCACATGGATGAGGCAACAGGAGTAAAGGAGGTGCCATTCTAGATTTCTGTCTGGCAAATGGCTTGATTGTAGCCAACACATGCTTCAGAAAGAGGGACAGTAACAAGATTGTATGCAACTCAGATGGACTTCCTCCTAGTAAGTAAAGGACACTGGGGGTCAAATTAGTGAAAAGTCATCCCCAGTGAAACAGTCTGCCCTTAGCAGAAACCACAGGTTGCCAAAATCAGCTGCAAGCAGTGGTCAGAGAAGGCTATAAGGTCAACAGAGACCAGGCTGACGATCTGGAAGTTGACTGGAAAGAAAGCACAACAGTTCAAGGAATTACTTGGAGCTCTGGCACCTCAAGAAGAAGGGGAAATATATGGAGATGAAGAATGTCAGCACTTCAAAACAGCATGTGTGAGGACTACAGAAGAAATATGTGGCCGAGCCAGGAATGGAAATAAGGTACATAAGGAAAGCTGGTGGTGGAATGCAGAAGTCCATGAAGTCCTCAGAGGAAAGAAGGAGTGCTGGAAATAGAGGAAGATAGAAAAGATGGATCAAGCTTGGACGGAATACCGGCTGGTTAAAAAAAAGCTAAGATAGGAGTTGCAATAGCAAAGAATATGACATCAAAGGCACTCTACCATCTTCTATAAATTAAGTCAGTTGATGGCACAAAGAAACTATTCAGGTTACAGGTCAAAGACAGAAAGATAAAGCAGATAGTCAGACACCCTTCATAAGGGATGCCTGCAGCAACCTGGTCACCAGTCCACAGGTCATCAAAGGCAGATAGAAGGATTACTTCCTGTAGCTTCTGAATGAAGAAAACCCCACAGAAGCTATACTGCCCAAACACAGCATATAGTGAGGTTAGAGGAGGAGCGCACCATAGAAGACGTAGGAACAGAATTAAAGAAAATAAAGTCAGGGAAAGCAGCAGGCTCTGATGAAGTCACAGCAGATGTGATAAAGATGCTGGGTGAGATGGGGAGAAATGGCTCCTGAAGGTACTCATAGCAGTGTGTAGAGAATGGCATATCCCAGATGAGTTGGGGAATGAGCATCCTAGTGCCAGTGTTCAAGAAGAAAGGGGATATTCACAACTGTGGGGAGTACAAAGGTATCAAACTACTGTCACATTGCATGAAAGTTCTGGAGAGGGTGATTAATAAACACATTTGCAGAGTAGTAGAACGTAAGATGGGGAGATCAGCAGTTTGGATTCAGATCAGGATACAGCCAACTGACCTGATGTTTGCAGTGAGACAGTTAGTTGAGAATAAGATAGAGATGAGAAAAGAGTCCAACTGGACATTCCTAGACTTGGAGAATGCAAATGACAAGATCCCAAGAAAGCTGATTTGAGCAGTCCTGTGGAGGTTCAAAGTCCTGGAAACATTGCTAGAATTAGTACAGGCTATGTGCAAGGACTCAATGACTGAAGTAAGAACAGTGTTCGGTCTCACAGAGGGGTTCAGAGAGGGAATGGGTGTGTACAGAGTTCAGCTCCTAGCCCACTGCTGTTCATACTCACGATGGACTACATTAGCAAACGAGTTTGAGGGGATAGACCAACAGAGTTGCTGTATGCAGATGACGTGGCATTGCAAGCAGATTCTGTCGTTCATCTGGTCAGGGTAAAACAGACGAACAGTTGTGGGTTCAGCTCAAACAGCTTTATTACACACAAGCGCATCAGGAATGAGGCTTAGTAACTTAAACTTAAATAAACTTATAAACAGACTGACTACTACACTCTTACATGTTAACACTCTGGCTGTTCTCTCAAAATGGTACTGCTGCCTGCACATGCTCACCATTTATATACACATGCCTACATCTGGAAATGCTTCTTAAAGTTACACACACACACACACACACACTCTGTTCTGCATCCTCCCTCTTTGAGAAATAGATCATATACCAAATGACAGTATGCAATGACATGCAGTTACACAGAAATGATCTTTAGACATGCAGTTATACAGAACTAATTCTTTGATATGCAATCACACAAATTTAGACCCACAAAAAAAATCACTTCCAGGTTGCTGTGCATTTTACACTAGCCCTAGAAATACAACCTGATCATGTAACATAAATATCAGAACTGGATATAGAACGGGGACTGTCTTCAAGGAATATTCAATTCTGGGGACAACTGAGACATCATCAAGAATGAGAATGGATACTGAGATATGTTCTTCAGTATGAACTTTGACAGGGTTGCTCTAAGATCTAGACTCTGTATCACAGATATGATGCTGCAATATTGTTTCTGATACAGGAAGAAGATGCCTGCAATTTCTCTTGTATTCTATACCCTCACATTCCACTAAGGACAATCTCTGCTCAGCACATATACCTCTCACTTGACCAATTCGATCAAAGCTTTTCGCCATTTGCATTCTCACTGTCTCTCCTCCTTTCAATGGATAAATAAATCTGCTAATTTTATCATAGCTGGACTTTTGAAAGGAATGCTTCTTAAAGAGTTGAGCATTGATTGTTCTGTTGTTTTTAGCATTAGGCACCAACAAACTAGAGCTAATAGACAAGGTTGTTCTGGTTTGCCTAGAAAGAAGTCTCTGAGCAGGTGAGCCAAGTAGGTTGTCACGGGTTATATTTCTGAGATTAAGCAGATTCAAAAAGACATCTGTATTATCATGCTTTGACCTCTATAGTAATTGCTTTGCACTCTGTACTGCATGTTCAGCAAGACCGTTTGACTGTGGATATTTTGGACTACTAGTATTATGGATAAAGTCCCATTCTTTTGCAAATTTCTGAAACAATTGACTGGTAAACTGGGTACCATTGTCAGAAATAACTTTATGTGGACTACCATGGACTGAGAAATGATGTTTCATCTTAGTAATAACAGCACTGGATATTAGGTTAGGTAGCAAATCAATTTCAAACCAGTTTGAATATGAGCCTCCCAACACTAAGTAATGCTGATTGTTCCACTCAAATATCTCAGTGGCTACTGTTGACCAAGGTAGTTCATGAATCTGGCTTAGCTGAAGTGGCTCGTTTTTGCAAATGTGATTTGTACTATTGCATACTAAACTAGAAGAAAGCACTTTATCAATGTCCTTTGATAGAGAAGGCCAAAATACTAGACCTCTCACCCTTTTTTTGGTAGAATCAGAACCTGGGTGGCCACGATGCAAAATCTGAATGTATTCATGTTATAAGGAAGTAGGAACAATAACTTTTGGACCTTTAAAAATGATATCATCTTCCATCAGCATCTCATCTCTGTATTGAAAATAAGGTTGTACTTTTGGAGGTACACAGGATTGCTTTGATGGCCATCCAACACTGATGAAGTGGTTGAGCTTCTGCAAAATTGATTTAGTCTCTGTATGATCTCTTAGCTCATCAAGTCTTGTGGTGGAAAAATTACGCACTTCTATGACATCAAAGTCAAAATTCTCTGCATCAATCTGTTCTGTAGTATTTATGGGTGATCTAGATAAGGTATCAGCCACATAAAGAAGTTTGCCTTTTGTATAGACCATTTTGAAATTATACTTTTGTAATCTGAGCATCATTCTTGTAGTCTTGCTGGAGTGGTTTGCGTAGGCGTCTTTAAAATGGTGACTAGAAGTTGATGATCAGTTTCAACTTGGATTGCTCGGCCATAAATATAATCATGGAACTTTGAGCATATGACCACAAATGCCAAAAGTTTCTTCTCAGTTTGAGCATACTGCATCTCAGTTTGGGTAAGAGTTCTAGATGCATAGGCAACAGGTCTGCCCTCTTGAAGAATAACTGTACCAAGTCCGAACTTTGAAGCATCACAGGAAAGAACTACTGGTTTGTGGACATCATAGTATCTCAATGTAGGTGGATTAGCAATTTGCTGTTTGTGGTTATCTAATGCACTGTGGTGCTGTTCCAACCATAACCAGGCAAAAATTTTGCATGTCAGCTTTCTTAAAGGTGCTGATAACTCACTAAAGTCAGGGATGAATTTTCCCAAATAGTTAACCATACCAAGAAAATGCTGTAGGGATTGGACATTGTCTGGAGCTGGCATCTCAAGAATGGCTGCTTGTTTAGAAGAGTCCGGGCATAAGCCTGTACTGGTAAATAAATTACCTGCATAAGTAACTTCTGATATTCTGAATTTACATTTCAGAGGATTAAGTTTCAAGTTCACTTCACTTGCTCTGTCCAGAACTTTCCTGAAGTTTCTGTCATGCTCTGCTTCGCCGTTACCTCCAACCAGTAAATTATCAACTATTGTAGCACAAAGATAGCCTGAAAAAATTTGCTCAATTGCATGCTGAAAGACTTTACTGACGGAATTTATTCCAGAAAACATCACTAAGGAATCTGTATCTACCAAATGGTGTGCTGAATGTAGTCAGTGGTGAAGATTTGTGGTCAAGCATTACTTGCCAAAATGATCTCTTTGCATCTAGGACAGAAAAAACAGTGGCATTTGGCATGAGGGCGGCATCCTCCTTGACTGAACGCATAGGGTGATGAAGTCTCTTTAATGCCTTGTTCAAGTCTCTTGGGTCAATGCATATTCTGATTTCACCTGAACTTTTCTTATGAGCAGCTACTGTGGAAGACACCCACTCAGGTGGTTCTGTGACTGGACAAATCACACCTTGCTGCACCATTTTGTCTAACTGGACCTTGACTTTGTCCTGCAAAACTATTGGAACTCTGCTCACTGGTCTGACCACTGGACTGGCCTCTGGGTCTACTTTCATGGAGTACACAAATGGAAGTTTGCCTAACTTGTCATTGAAAACATCAGCATACTCTGAGAAAATAGCTTCACTGAAGCTGGAACTGGGACGTGTGCTTACATAATGTACTTCTTTGGTAAAAGAAAGCAGTTTCATTCTCAAACTGTCTCTGAGACCTAATAATGACCGCACAGGTCTTCTGACTACATAAAATTGCAAGCTGTAACTGTTCTCAGCCGAACAGCATGAAAACACTACTGAGCCTTCAGTTTGAAACTTTTCATCTCCATAAGCAACAAGCTTTGCAAAATTAACCAAATTAAGTTGCTCACCAGCTCTCACTCTAGCAAATGTTTTTGCTGACATCACATTACACTTTGAACCACTGTCTACTTTGACTCCGTGGGGTTGCCATTGATCAGGACAGTACAAAATAATTCATTCTTTGCCAATAAATCTACTGCATTAATCTTTTCACCAACAACTGATACACCATCTACATAGAAAGTGCAGTTGCAGCTTTCTATATAATCAAAATAAAAAATCCAACCACGTATATAAGACGATAAAACGTAAATTTATTATACACAACCAAAAGACTAAGCGCTTTTGCTAAATCTATACAACATCATCAGAGTCATTTTGGTTTCAAATCCTTAATGTTTAAAAAGAAGCAGCATCCAATCATTTCACACAATTCATTAATTAATTACATCATTTCCTATTAATTAAGACAACTTCATCAACTCTTATTTTAAAGCCATATATTATACTGTTTTTATAAAATGTAATAGAAATGTACTATATGTATATATATATATATATATATATATATATATATATATATATATATATATATGCCTCACCAATTCTATTTTATTACACTTGCCATTTGTTTTAACAATGGTTTCAAAGAAATGTCATTCAGCCCTGGTAAATTTTGAGCATTTAAACGCATCTGCCATTTCATTTTTTGTACTTCTACTTCATTTTCTATATCCCCTCCCCTCCCATCTATAAAAACTCTATCTATTATAAAGAAAATAAACTTTTTAAAATTAATAAATTTTTTACTATGAATAAATAAAGCATTGAATTTATTTTCTTTTCTAATTGCTCTTTGATGTTCAGCTATTCTATCTTTTAGTCTCCGGTTTGTCTTACCGACATAAAATGCTTCACATGATATACAGGTTGCCACATAAACTAATTTTGATGTATTGCAATTACATTTTCCTGGACATGGAATGTTTGTTCCATAAGAATTTATTACCACATATGGTCCATCATTTATATATCTACAATATCTACAAGTTCCACATTTTGCCATTTTAGAAATATTTTTTACTTTATTTTCTTTTATATCCAACCATTCTTTTATATTTTCCCCCTTTTATATGTTATCTTTGGTTTTGCTCCTAATAGGGCTTTTGTTTCCCTTTCAAGACAAGTAACCCACTTCTCAGATAATACTCTAACCAATCTGGGTGTCACCAAATTATAACTTAAAACCAACACATCTGTTTTCTTTTCATGTGGTTTAGTTAATTTTTCATTTATATCCAGTTTCTTCTTAAGAATAGGCAGAAAATTAGCGTTTCTTTTATATATAATTTCTTTCCTCACTTTCAATAACAAATTTAATGGATATCCTCTCTCTAGAAACATTCCTATCAGTTTAAACAATTCTCACCCAAATTCCATGTCATCACTTACTAGTCTTGAAGCCCTCACCATCTGTCCTTTTACTATGCTCTTAAATTGATGGTGGGGATGACAACTAGTAAAGTGTAACAGAGAATTGGAGTAATTTTCTTTTCTGTATAGTTTACTATTTAGCACATTATTATTCTTACTCAAAGTAATGTCTAAATAGTTGATTTCAGTTTCATGATAAGTATATGTGAACCTTAGAAATGACGTTGTTGAATTAAGGTAACTAATAAATTCACTAATCTCCTCTACCTTTCCTTTCCAAAGCACCAAAATATCGTCCAAAAATCTATTATAACTCATTATGTCCTTCATATATTTAGATTGAAGTACAAAACGTTTTTCACACTCTAAAAGTACTAAATTTTCAAAAATGGGAGCACACCTTGCTCCCATTGCTATTCCTGATTTTTGATGAAAAATGTCCCCTTCACATCTCAAAAAATTATTTTTTCATATCAAATCCATGAAGTCCAACAATAAGTTTATTTTCCTTTTATCTAAAATTTTGCTTTTCAAAAGGCTCTCATGAAACATATTTATTCCTTCTTTATGAGGAACCACTGTGAATAAATTAATAACATCAATTGTGAGAAAAACACTTTGTTCATATTCCCCCATGTTTCTCATTCTCTCCAAGCAGTGCCAAGAATCTCTTAGCACATGCTCTGCTTCTCCTAACACTTCTTTGACATTATGGTCTACTTATGCAGCCAAAGGTTCGGTAAACTGCTCAAGAGAGAACAATACTTAAAGATATTTCTAAAAACAAAGAAGTTAGATACATGAAGCCAGATAAGGGAGGGGGGACTGTAGTTATGTATGCTATAGATTATATAGCAAGGATGTACAAAATAGTTAATGACACCATGATTTACGAAAGGGTTTCTATAAATGAATTAAATAGAGCTTATACATGGATAGATTGTTATTTGATGGATGCACTGATGGATGGTAACACCAACTAAACTCTTTTTAACTATTTGAAGGTAGAATACCCCAAACTACCTGTCATTTTTGGTATACCGAACGTCAACAAAAATGTTAAAAATCCACCTTTTAGACCAATAGTTGCAGCAAAAGGATCGAAAACCGAACTCCAAGTCTCTGTTACACTTTACTAGTTGTCATCCCCACCATCAATTTAAGAGCATAGTAAAAGGACAGATGGTGAGGGCTTCAAGACTAGTAAGTGATGACATGGAATTTGGGAGAGAATTGTTTAAACTGATAGGAATGTTTCTAGAGAGAGGATATCCATTACATTTGTTATTGAAAGTGAGGAAAGAAATTATATATAAAAAAAACACTAATTTTCTGCCTATTCTTAAGAAGAAAATGGATATAAATGAAAAATTAACTAAACCACATGAAAATAAATCAGATGTGATGGTTTTAAGTTATAATTTGGTGACACCCAGATTGGTTAGAGTATTGACTGAGAAGTGGGTTACTTGTCTTGAAGGGGAAACAAAAGCCCTATTAGGAGCAAAACCAAAGATAACATATAAATGGGGGAAAAATATAAAAGAATGGTTGGATATAAAAGAAAATAAAGTAAAAAATATTTCTAAAATGGCAAAATGTGGAACTTGTAGATACTGTAGATATATAAATGATGGACCATATGTGGTAATAAATTCTTATGGAACAACCATTCCATGTCCAGGAAAATGCAATTGCAATACATCAAAATTAGATTATATGGCAACCTGTGTATCATGTGAAGCATTTTATGTCGGTAAGACAAACCGGAGACTAAAAGATCGAATAGCTGAACATCAAAGAGCAATTAGAAAATAAAATAAATTCAATGCTTTATTTATTCATAGTAAAAAATGTATTAATTTTAAAAAGTTTATTTTCTTTATAATAGATAAGAGTTTTTATAGATGGGAGAGGAGGGGATATAGAAAATGAAGTAGAAGTAAAAGAAATGAAATGGCAGATGCGTTTAAATGCTCAAAATTTACCAGGGTTGAATGACAACATTTCTTTGAAACCATTGTTGAAACAAAGGGCAAGTGTAATAAAATAGAATTGGTGAGGCATACATATATATATATATATATATATATATATATATATATATATATATATATATATATATATATATATATATATATATATATATATATACATATAGGACATTTATATTACATTTTATAAAAACAGTATAATATATGGCTTTAAAATAAGAGTTGATGAAGTTGTCTTAATTAATAGGAAATTATGTAATTAATTAATGAATTGTGTGAAATGATTGGATGCTGCTTCTTTTTAAACATTAAGGATTTGAAACCAAAATGACTCTGATGATGCTATATAGATTTAGCGAAAGCGCTTAGTCTTTTGGTTGTGTATAATAAATTTACGTTTTATCAACGTCTTATCTAAGTGGTTGGATTTTTTATTTTTCATTTTTTATCAGTTTTTGGTGTTTTACAGTAATAATTTTTATATAATCAATTTGCTTTTTTGAATGACCTTTTTTATTAATTGAACGAGGCTTGCTTGATTTACAAAACTTTTGAAAATGGTTCCATTTTTTAAACCTGTGGCATTGCTGACCAAATACTAAGCACTTCTCTCTTTTAGGCTTATGATTGGCACCCCAGTTATGACAGTTAACAGTAAGACTAGACTTGGGTTTTGCTGACTCACCCTTCTTTCACTGAGCATGTCCGTTTGGCTAATCTAGTCTTGGAACTTGCTAGAAAGTTACGGGTCCTCCCTGGGAATCCCACAAGGGCTGCAACTGCCATATACTTAGGCCTGCTTCTGCTTGCCATATACTGCATGTTGTCTACGCTTGCTCTAGAGTCTGTTGAAACTAAGTTCTTGTCACTTGTAAGCATACTTGTGACTGTGTGCTTTTCTGTAAGTTCATGGATTTGAAAAATCTCTGTGGCTTTTCTCAACTTTAAACCACTGTCGCAAAGCAAAATTTTTCTCACTGCAGCACTATTAACACCACACATCAGCCTGCCCTTTATTAATTCACCAAATCTACATGTTGTAGCGTTATTTCTCAAGTCAGCGATATAAACTGCAAAAGTTTCACCTGGCTTTTGGTCTCTTTTATAAAACAGGTGCCTCTCTAATGTACATTTCTCTAAATTTACATTTCAAGCACTCAGGGTCTTCCCTTGATTCAGCCAGTGCAACAATATGGCAGTTTTCCCCTTCTACTGCGTACACTACAGGTGCATATACAAATTAACGCTTTCTTTCACCCCCTGCCCAAGCCTAAGTTAAGCAAAATGAATGCCCATATACCTGTATCTTTGTCAGAAAAAGCTGCTTGTATGAAAATATCATATTTCTGCTCAAATACTCTCCAATTCTCTGCAATATTATGATCAAACACAAGTGAACTGGCTCGACGAAATGCCTCTGCCATATTAACACACAGTAGTATGGAATTATGTACGAACTTACACACTTAAATATATGCTAGAATTTTATGCCAGAATTTGTAATTTTCCCACTAGCACAACAGACTCTGAAATAACTGCATGTTCTTTTCTCCGTAGCACAAGAGCACTTTAAAATCACTGCACTCTGCAAAATCACTCCTTATCAGTGTAAGAAATACTTTGAAAGAATATACTTTGCAAACAAACTGTACAGAACAGAAAAAACTCGGAGTAAGAAACACTTCAAAATGAATGCACTCTGCAAATAAACTGTACACAGCACAGGAACCTTTCAAATTGACTGTACTTTGTGAAATAACTGTACTTTGCCCACAGCAAACTCTGAAATAATTGCACCGTAATGAAGCACACACTCTGCAAATACTTTGCACACACTGAGATAATTCGAGCAACTCTAGTTTGCTTTGAATGGTTTCAGTCAATTCGAAACAATAGTTTATGCCCAAAACACAGTTTTTTATTAAAAAGCATGCAGTCGCCTTGCTCCTTAAACTTATTTTGCCCTTTTATTGTACTTGTTATGCGCATTTAACCTCTTATCATGCTTATTATAGTTTTCTTGTGCTCGTTTTACTTTAAACATGCTCCTTATGCAAACGGAGGCTATTCTGAGCCCCATATGAATATTTCTGATAATTTTATCAAATATCGTGGTTTTAAACATTTAATTTAATTAATAATGCATATTGTGCCTTTCGTTTGATTAATAATGAGTTTTGTGCCTTACGAATGCTCTGCTTAATTTTCTTTGCAAAATAAATCATTTCTGAAAAGTTTTGGTTACCTTAAGTTCATTTCTGGCCTTTTTTGATCATTTGAGCATGGTTATCACCCAACCTGCTCAATACACCTTCATCGTCAACTGTGTACCTCGTGGCTTTAAGAAGTTGCACACTGCATCCCAATTCTGACACCATGTTGCTTGTCTGGTCAGGATAAAACAGACGAACAGTTGTGAGTTCAGTTCAAGCAGCTTTATTACACACAAACACATCAGGAATGAGGCTTAGTAACTTAAATTTAAATAAACCTATAAACAGACTGACTACTACACTCATACATGTTAACACTCTGGCTGTTCTTTCAAAATGGCACTGCTGCCTCACGTGCTCACCATTTATATACACATGCCTACATCTGGAAATTCTTCTTAAAGTTACACACACATGCTCTGTTCTACAGATTCTGAGCAAAGACTTCGGCTAAGGATAGGGAATAGATTGCAACACTGAAGGCACATGGGTTGAAACTGAGTACAGATAAGACAGTTGTAATGGCAACAAATGGTGTTGTCCTGAAGAAGATGAGAATTGAGACAGAAGGAAAAATAGTGGAACAGGTTAACAGCTCCAGGTGTCTGGGAGGGGTGATGGAGGAGGAGGAAAGTCTGAATAAGGAGGTCAAAAATAGAATCAGAGGGTTGCAGCCAGTTGGCACAGAGTGTCAGGTGTAGTACATGACAGAAGAATGCCAAAGAAGCTGAAAAGTAAGTTGTACAAAATGGTGGTGTGGCCAGTACTACTGTGTGGCACAGAAACCTGGGTAGTAAAGGCAGAGCAGTTGAGAAAGCTAGACGTGATGGAGATGAAGTCCTTGAGATGGGTGGTAGAATGCACGCTGTGGGACAGACAAAGAAATGAGGGCATAAGAGCAGAAGACAGTAGCTCCAATTACAGAAAAGGTAAAAGAGAACAGATTACAGTGGTTCAGGCACATGTGGAGAAAAGCAGAAGACAATTAGGTAAGGAAGATTTGGGATAGACAGGAAGAAGGCAAGAGGAAACAAGGGCATCCAGCAAAGTGGTGGATGGATTGTGTGAGAGAAGACCTGCAACAGTCAGGCATACGTTTTGAAGAAGGCAGGAGAGGGCACTGAATACAGAGAGATGGTGACATTTTATATGATGCCCTGACGCCTTGCAGAAAATGAGGAAAAGGGGATTGACGGTGGTGTCTTACCTGTTGTCAGATGCACACAATGTCAGTGTCTGACAGAATTAGAGGGTCAACATGTGCACAAGATTGACATTCCCTGGGAGTGTTCAATCTTGGAGTTAGTATATATAGTTAGCAGGAGGTGGGGGTTGCTTTTGGTTTAGTCTGCTCCAGGGTAATCCTCGTAGCATGTGCAGTAGATGTAAATGTTCCATGTTCTGACATTTCTGTGTCGACATTATGGGCATTAATTATGTTTCCCATCAATGCAATGGAAATAGATATAGATATAGATATAAATCTATCTTATGGCATACTGAATGCACCTAGGAAGTATACTGCTGTTGAGCCAGAAAACACACTACTGACTGTAGGTTAGTGACGAAGAGGGATTATCAGAATTTTGCAGTGTCTTAAGCAGGCAAACAGCATTTCCATAGCGATTAATAGGCACCAACTTCCCCTGAAGCTGTATCAGGGTTACTTTGCCTTGAAGTAGACTTCCTGACTCTGGGTTTAAAGACAGTCAAAAACAAATATTTCAGGTAGCTGTGTGTGAAACTGGAAGCTTGGAAAGTCCCACTGAAACTTGGGTAGAAACTAGGAGTTGTTATCTTGCAAAAGGACTTACCCATCCTTTGTAGGAGAGACTTTTTGAGTAAGACCTGGTGAAGGAACAACTGACACTTGATAGTGTTGCTTGTTTTCTGGCCTGCTTTGGAAGAAATAAACGTGTGTACTAAATAGAAGCTATTGAAGTTTAAAAGAATCTTTGTAGCAACTTGCATTTCATAACAGTTGCTGAAAGGACATTATGACTATATTTTTCTTGGTTTCCCATTTTGGTTAGAAAGTAATGTCTTGATTGTCTGCAGTAAATTTGAACTGAAAGATAATTTCCAGAAACTGTTTCTGTTTTTGAGAATATAGAAGTATGATGCTTGTGTGTGTGTGTGTGTGTGTGTGTGTGTGTGTGTGTGTGTGTGTGTGTGTGTGTGTGTGTGTAATAAAACGTGATACAAAATGGCTATGCAAGCTGTCCTTAATCTTCTGTATAAGTGATCTGGAGATGTTATGCAGCATGGGCGTACCCAGGTATCCTCAATCTGTACCATAGTGTATACTTTTAAAATAATTATTTGTGCATACTAGCAGCTTAACTAATAGTTATCATATTATGTGATAATTTACTTTGTTAAATGACATGTTTTAGAAACATAGAATGGCGGTGTGTGTGTGTGTGTGTGTGTGTGTGTGTGTGTGTGTGTGTGTGTGTGTGTGTGCGTGCGTGCGTGCGTGCGTGTGTGTGTGTGTGTGTGTGCGTAGACAAACACATACATACTTATACCTACAGTATTTTATATAGGAAATGGTAATTTAGTCAACTGTCCTTAAAGTCAATACAATTGGGTTGATTAAACACATGGTCGGCGGTATACAAGACTGCTGCATTACTAGGATTAGGGAATATGCCCTTTCCCTGATATTTTTAAATTTTAGAGATTGAATATAAAATTAGCAGGTATGAGTGTGTGTATATGTGTGGGGGATACAGCAGGGTTTGCCCTCTGTTTTTAACTTTTTATTATCTGTTTTTTACTTGCATGCTCTGAGGTTATTCTTCAGTGCATGCATAGTGACGTGTCCACTTTGTATCAGTATTTTTTTGATGACATTAACAGCATCAGCATTTCGGTATTTTGATAATTTTATGTATACCTACATAACCAAATGTTGACTCTGGTAACACTGACAAAGGAAATCTTAACTCATCACCATGCATGCATCTAGGTATACCCTTAGTGTAAGTCCCCATGCACCCAATTATACATAACTGCAAGATTGCACAATACCAGGGAAAAGGGTATTTTCTTCAGTCCTGGGTATTATGTGAGCTCACACACCTGTTGGCCATCTGGTTTGCCAACCAAATTCTGTTAAAGCAGATGTCCACTGTGAACACTTGGAATCAATATGAATATGGGTCTACTTCTGTTGTTTGAAAACACACTTTTTCAAACAAAAGAAAGCCGAGACCCACTTAAGTGAAAGTGCACTTTAGAGCAAATCAGTTAACCGAAGCATGGTACAGTGGGGATAAGGAAATATACCCTTTTCCCCAGTGTAGTGAGATCTCAGAGTTGGTATATATAAGTAGCGGGGTGTGTCTGGCAAAGTGAAACACATTTTTGCAGGGGGACAAGCCCCCCTCTGCACTTCCCCACCCCAACCTTGCTACTTATATATACTAACTCCGACTTCGTACTACATTGGGGAAAAGGGTATATTTCCTTATCCCCACTGTGCAGTGATTCAGTTAAGTGATATGCACAAAAGTGTACATTTGCTTAAGTGCACTATTGCAGAAGAGGTCTCAGCTTTCTTTTGTTCGAAAAGGTGTGTTTTCGAACAACATACATAGACCCATAGATCTATAGTCATATACATATGTGTATGTGTGCCCTTAAGGAAAGTAATTCCCATGAGTGCCTAGCATGTGAAAATTATTTTTGCAAACAACGTCTGCTTTTAAATTAATTGCAGCAGTGACTGTTTTTTTTTGTAGAGATGCTGCTGTTCCTAGATTAGTATAAAGCAGTCTTTACCTGGCATATATTCATTAGTTGCTTGCCTGAACGTTATATTTTCTCTTTATCATCCACTGATTACTAGCTTTTTATGTAACTCCATGGATTCTCACTAATCACATTGGTCATTGTTTTGTAAACTCATGTAATTTTAATGCTTTTGCCTGAGCTGTTCCAAAGTAAGCCTGCAGTGAATAGACCCATTAAGCTGATTACCAAGTGATAAATAAATAAATACTCTGATGTAAGTGTGGTATTTGAGAAGCAGATATGTTTTACTTGTCATGTTTTAAAAGCAAAGACATGACTGATAGAGTCCCTGAAGCATTTTTCTGTACTCAGAGGTAATCATTCTCATTGCAGAGCCACATTAGATTTTTTCTTGCTCCTAGTAGGTAGTAATGCTTTAGATTAGGGAGGTTAAGACTTATGAAATACTTAGTGGTGTGGCCATTACAAGTGTATGGTACAGTAACCTGGTCAGTAAAGGCAGAGCAGTTGAGGAAGCTAGAGGTGATGGAGATGAATTGCTTGAGATCGGTGGTAGGATGCATGCTGTGGACAATCAAAGACATGAGGACATAAGAGCAAAAGACAAAGTAGCTCCAATTACAGAAAAGGTAAACAAGAACAGATTACAGTGGTTTGGGCATGTGCAGAAAAGCAGAAGACAATCTGGTGAGGAAGATTTGAAACAGGAAGAAAGCAAGAAGAAACAAGGGCATACCACAAAGAGATGGATGGATTGTGTGTAAGAAGAGTTATGAGAGGTATGTGTGTTGAATATAAAAGTAAAGTGACATTAAATAGAGAGAGATGGTGGCAGTTGACATGACATCTGACCCCCATGTAGAAAAGGGAACAGGGGTTTGATGATGATAATGATGATGCTCTGGCAGTAAATCTGGACAGAATACAATGGTGCTGCTTAATGAATACAAGAGTGTAAGCAGCAAGAATATCAGTATGTAAATGTTTAACTCGTAGAGGGTTGTGTGTGTGTGTGTGTGTGTGTGTGTGTGTGTGTGTGTGTGTGTGTGTGTGTGTGTGTGTGTGTGTGTGTGTGTGTGTGTGTGTGTGTGTGTGTGTGTGTGTGTGTGTGTGTGTGTGTGTGTGTGTTTCTGTGTGGTGCTTTTTATATTTATCATGGCTGTGAAACCATGAAGTTAGTATACATAATAAGGGGGGGTGCCCTGAAGCATTTTTGTGCTGGATGTGCTGTGTCGAATATTTTCAATCAGTTGTAATTCATTGTAATATGTTTTCAGTCAAGTAGAAAGAAAAATCAAATACAGTGTCCAAATATGTCTCCCACAACAAATAAAATCCCAAAACATGAACAAGGAATGACACCACCACTCAAAATAAATGAATTAAATATCAACAAAGCTTTGTGAATATTTAATTAATTTAGTTTGAGTTTTCAGTCAAATGAGATTTCAGTCATTTGTGGTCAGTGTTTTTGGAATTCAGCTATATGAGTTTTGATTAAATGACATAGATTCATACAGATTTTTATATATATACATATATATATATATATATATATATATATATATATATATATATATATATATATATATATATAAATGTATATATGTGGGTGTGTGTGTAGATATGTGCATATGCATATGTATAGTTCTGTGCTATAATATTGACATTTTAAAACAGTGAATACCAAGCTATTGAATAAATAACCTCAAAAGTACAAAATATCTTATATCCACGTTACTGAATCATAAACTATCAAATATAGTAGATGAGCAGCAAGTCACCCACAATGCAACACCAACGTAACAAAGGAATAATGTAGTGACTCAGACAATGTGTTACAAGAAAACGCATCCTCTGACAGCGAGAACCCACCATCATTTCCAAACGTACTTGAAGTCAACACTTTATATAATAATGTCCCATTTTTTTTACATTGCTGTAGGTATATCTTCAGAAACAGGAAATACAGGACACAAAGCTAACATAAACTTAATCATCATATGTCATCCATCAAGCTAATTAAGAAAATTGCTATGTTAATTCATAAATATTTAGGTCAAACCAGTGGTGCAGTGGTACCGTTGTTGCCTCACAGCAAGAGGTTCTCCCGTTCAATTCTTGGCTGGAGCACTTTCTATGTGGAGTCTGCATGTCCTCCCCATTTGAGTGGCATTCAAAAGACATGCGTGAATGGGCGTGCCTTAGTTGAAGGTTGGGCGTCGAGCTGGCACCTTGGCACCATAACAAATCTACTGCCAATCATTAGTGGACCGGAGTTCCGCTGTGGCGACCCCTATCCAGGAAAAGCTGAAAGAAGAACAACTTATTGGACTACACCCACATGATTCAGAGGAAGGTGGATCTTGGCTAAGGCAGGAATTCCTAATGGCAAGTATATATTTAAATTTAGTGTATGGTTCTCCAGTACATTTTTCTGCAATCATTTTAGTAAATTACATTCTTTAATACAAATAATTACCATTTGCTCTTGAGGGCACTAACTTCATTGTAATGCATGGAATACGAAGATTAGACACCAAAATTAAGGGAAAAAGACAGGCTTGCTGTTCGTCTTTTTAATGTCAGAAAGGTGCTTAATCATTTTTTTGTTAAGCACCCCTCACAAAGCTCTAGTCTTCACTATCGCATTAAGAGTGGTCAGTGGACATCACAGAAGTGCAGCAGGAAGCTGAGCTGTCAGTCTTCATTTCGACTTCTTTTACTTTTTTTTCCAAGAAAAGAAAAAAACTTCTGAATTTGATTTATTCAGTCCTCATTTTCCTACTGTGTGACCTTGAGCTAGTGACTTAACCAGACAGTGCTTAGGGGCATCTGAGAATTTGGTTTAGGTTATTCAGTGGTCCTCTAGTCTGCAAGCCTAGTAATGACCTGTGACCCTAAGAATGAATAGTTAGTTTCTCAGGTTCTTCTTGGTCTCCTGTGGTGGCTGCTCTTCATGTCGCAGTGGTAGGCATGTTATAACATTCAAAGCTGTAAAGCTCTTACTACTACAATACTTTTTTTTTCTGTCTGACTTTTGTAGTACATGAGATCAGGTAAAGCTCTCCACTCATAACATGGGACATTATGTCCTGTGACATGGTGTCGAGTCACGTGTCATGTTTCATTCTCAAGGTAAGTTTCTTGACGTCCATGTCTTGAACACAATATGCTGATTACAATTAGAGTTTATTAACTTCTTTGTTGTGATTGACAATATGTTGGGCACATCCTCTCCTAATTCTGAAAGGTACTATAAGCCACATTTGCTCATTAAGGAGAGAACAGTAACTCTTGTTCTTATAGCTGCATTGAGGGTCTAACCCACAAGAACTGGGGTATTCCTTTTCCATTACTTCAGGCTTTTCCCATACCAGAATTAATTTTGGTTAGTTCTGTCAGTTTTATTTCTGTTTGTCTGTACTGACATTCCTATGTTTGGGACATCACAGCTACTGCTGTAACCTTCTTGTCATGGAAACTTCCTATTTTATGTATAGTCCTTTTGAGCTGTCTTATGTTTCTTAAGCTTTTTCCCCTAATTCAGCTTCTAAGTTAGCCAAGACCTTCCTGTATTTGTTTACCTGTGCAGGATATTCAACATTGTCTATAAACTGAACCACCACTGATATCAAGTTATCCACCTTTTTTTTTTTTTTTTTTTGGGGGGGGGGGGGATTCTGCTATTTGACTATCACAAAACTCAGGGTTTACACAAACAACATTGTAGCTATTTGTTTTATTCATATCCACTGTTTTTTTAAAGGCCTTTTGAGGTGTAGATAATATGTTTGGTTCAATAGTTGCTTAAGGGCCTCTTGGTGAGATGTTGACAGCCTTATGTGCCTTAAGTAATCTTTAGTGCCATACCACACTTCTAAATGTTTTAGAACTGAAAGTCAATTTGTTAAACATGTTATAAGTGATGGAAACATCAGAATAAGCCACTGTGCCTTCATCCTGTATTGTACGTAAACTGGATATAGATCCATGTTTAGAAAAAAATAAATAAATAAAAATTGTACTTGTCCATCATGAGTCCTGATACAAAACTTCGGAGATCCATTTCTACAGTCTTGGCATTAGATAGTAATGATGACAGTGTGGAATCTGCCAAACTGGTTTACTCTGTGATTTACCTGCTTTGTAATCTTGCTGTTAATGTTTAAATAGCAGTAGTATAGGGTACTGGTTGTTGTGCTCTTTGTGTTGAACCAGTAGAGTAAAGCAGAGTTTAAGTATTCCGTTTGTGAAGTTTTGATCATTTGAAATTCTACATTGCCCTTGAGGGGACAAATGCTCCACAAATTCCTCTCACACCATCCATTCCACAGATAAGTGTGGTCAGCCTGTGTATCCACTAGTTATTTATGCATACTCTTTATAGTTGTAGTTACCTTTCTTTTGTTTTGTTCTTTGTTTTTGGTTATAAATATTTAATCTAATAGTGTTTCTGCTTGCATTAACATGCTTCATTACTATCATTTATATTTCTGTTCATTGCTGTATGTAAGTTAAGTTTTGATAAAAAGCTCTCCCTAAAAGATTCTGAAATAAGACCCCCCGAAACTACAGTATCATGGTTGGTTGGGAGGGTAGCTTAATGGCTAAGGTGTTTGCCTTACAAACACAAGGTGCAGGGTTTGAGTCTCTCGAAGGGTAATTGGCTAAGCTTAAAATGGCTCGCAAGGGCAGTTAGTTTAGTACTGAACTATGAACCATGAACTATGAACTATGAAAAGACAGAACCCACAAAAAAGGTGGTGGGGTTGCTCTCTACTCTTCCTATCTTTCAGTTACTCCATATAGTAAGACCATCCCCCAATTTGCCAACGCTGAGCTAATTCTAGCTATACTCAAATTGAACAAGCATAAATCCATATACATAGCCTCCCTCTATATCCCTCCTGGAGACAATACCCCTATCCTTGAGGATATTCTCTCTTGGTTCTCCACCAACATAACCAATGAGACTATAATCTTACGTGACATAAATATTAATTGGTCTTCTATTCAATCCCCCCAACTCCTTAAACATAAACCTCTACAACTTCCACCAGCGTATCAACACCACAACCAGACATTCAAAAGACTATTCCCCTGGAAGTATTCTTGACTGGATTCTGGTATCTCACCCACATCTTATCTCCCGTAGCGGTACTCTCCCTGACTCCCACAGTGATCACTTTCTCATTTTCACTCATCGTCACTCTCCCTCCCTACAACTGTCTCATACCACCATCTCTATATGCTCATTAAAACATTTCAACCCTAACACCTTCTCTGACCTACTGAAACAATTCAACTGGAATCATCTAAAAATTCTCCCCCTTGATGAGGCCATCACCTACTTTAATACAACATTTCTAAACCTCCTAGACAGCTTTGCCTCCTTGAAATCTAAAAGAATTAAAAGCAACACTGTCCCCTGGCTACCTAAAGACACATTAGCAATTATGCACCTCCGTGATAAAGCCTTGAAACACCATCATAAAAACAAATCCCTAGTCACCCTAAATGAATACAAAATGCTCCACAACAATGTTAAGAAGCTCGTCACTTCAGATCGCAAATCCTACTATACCACACTCCAAAATAATCACAAGGTTAACCCTAGAAAATTCTGGGATAGTATCTCCACTCTCTTAAACCCAGGCAAAAAAGAGAATCCTTGCCCTGACCACAGTGCTTCTGATATCAACTTAGCTTCCCAATTTAACAACTTCTTCACTGACTCCATAACCAAACTGACATCATCCTTCTCAAAAAACCCTTCTTACTCAACCACACCTTCCACCATCTCCTCATCATCTGATGCTTCCACCTCCCACTTTACTCACTTCTCTATAAAACCCATCCCAGTATCAACTATAAAAAAACTCATTCAGAAATTAAAACCATGCTCCAGTGCCCCCGATAATATCCCTTCATTCTTCCTAAAGCTGCAGATGCCATTGCCTTACCCATCTGTATTCTTATAAACCGGTCAATCCAAGAAAGCTACGTACCCCAACTCTGGAAAAAAAACTACATTATTCCCCTCCACAAAGGAGGAAACAATAATAACATCTCCAATTTTAGGCCTATCGCCATCTTATCTCCCATCTCTAAACTACTTGAAAAGTGTATCCACCTACAACTATTACCCTACCTCACTGACAATCACCAACTAACTCCCACACAACATGGACTGGTCAACTGGTCACAGTACTACTAATGCACTACTCTCCTTCCTTGAAACTGTGAACAAAGCCCATGACTCCAGATGTACTGTATCCACCCTCCTTCTAGACCTTTCCAAAGCTTTTGATACCA
The DNA here is from genome assembly GCF_019279795.1 of Protopterus annectens. NCBI lineage: Eukaryota > Metazoa > Chordata > Ceratodontiformes > Protopteridae > Protopterus > Protopterus annectens. Next base: position 107,139,073 of record NC_056732.1, on the reverse strand, counting down.
TCTCTCACACCCTTCTCCTATCCAAAATCTCTAATCTAAATCTATCACCCCTTTCAATCAGTTGGTTTACCAGCTACCTTTCCAACAGGCAACAAGCAGTCAAATGGAAGAAAGCCATTTCCTCAACACTCCTACTGGTGTACCCCAGGGTTCCATTTTAGGTCCCCTATTGTTCAATATTTTCATAAATGACTTCCACCTTGCCATCCCTAATGCACAAATTATCCAATATGCAGACAATTCAACAATTATCCACTCCCACCCTCATAAAACTAACCCAAGATGCCTTCTCATCCACTGAACAATGGATGCTAGATAACCACCTGGCACTTAATGCATCAAAAAACAAACTTAAGATATTCACCCCTTCCAAAACTACAACTATTAACATTAATTCATTCTCTATAACCAGTCAGAATAACACGTCTCTTGAGGTAGTACCCAATGTAAAACTCTTAGGGGTACTCATCAACAACCAGCTCAAATTTGATACCCATATACATATAAATATCAAAAAAACACACCAGAAACTTGGTATGTTCTACCGCCACATTTGCTATCTTACTCCATCTACAAGATTCCTTCTCACTACCACATATCTCATCCCTTCTCTCCTTAATGGTGCCCCACGTGCTACAACAAAATTGCCAAATTCACCACTGGACACAAATCCTCCACTCACCACTGTATTGCCCTCCATAATCTAAACTGGCTAAAGATGCCCAACTACCTTATGTATTCTCAATTAATCCTTGCTCATAAACTCATTTTCAGTCCCTCTCTCTGCCCCTCCCTTGCCTCAACATTTAAAATGCACCAACCTAACAGACTCCTAAGAACCAATGCTCAGAATCTGATTGAACTTCAGAAGCCTGTTCGTCCTGCAGGCAAACTTCTACTTCCTTTTCCTTGGCATGACTTTGGAACTCCCTCCCACCTCAAATTCGCCTCAGCAGCAGCCCATCCACCTTTAAAACTCTGCTCCACTCACACCTAGCATCTCTCTGTGAATGCTCATGTTCCCATCCTGCATAACATCCCCAGCAGCTACCTCACTCCCTACCCCTTCTCCCCCTCTCCTCTTATCATGACTAAATTCAAAAATATTTCACCCACTGATTACATTTCCTCTGGGGCAACATACATATTGTAAATAACTACCTAGTCTTATTGACTTGTAAATACCTACGGATTACTGCTTAGACTTGTAAATACCTACTTATTACTGTTTAGGCTTAATGTCCTTGTTAGCAATGATAGTGACTTTATATTTGTAAACTTTACTAATTGTGATTCAACTCTGTTTTTCTCTCTCCAAATTGTACTAACATACTCTTTTGCTTCATGTAGTCATCTTGTATTGTAATAACCTGTTGTTTAACATAATGTATCTATGAAGCTTTTCTCCCCAGGACTACATTGAAAATGGGCTCCTTGGCCCAATTGGACCATCCTGGCAAACAAATTTCAAATAAATAAAATAAATAAATAAATGAACTGAAATGAATGAGAAACAGTAATTCAGACTGTAACAGTAAAAAGTAGAAAAATGGAGTACATGCTATATAGTTCTTATGATACATGAAATTTCTTAAACATGAAATATTTCTAACTGCACAAAATATAGGTAGGGAATGAGTTTTGTGCAAAGTAGTAAAGCCATGAGTCAATAACAAGGATCCCTAATCCGCAGAATAAAGTACTTCATATATCATACAAACCAGACCCCTATATACTTTATCTTGTTAGAGGTTACAGTAGTGCTTCCAAGTGACTTACTGAATAAGGTTTTAAGTAGTTTGTGTATGCTTTTATGAATACAGTGTCTTATATGTGGGTAGTTAAGAGGAGTCTATTAATTCCTGATGTATTTTTCTAGAGTAATAATGTTATTTTGTTTGATATTTTTGAATGTTTTTTTACCCCCATGCCTGTTGACCATCCAACAAGCATTTACCATCTCTGGGGGCCATTACCTAGGTAGTCATACGATTGCCTTCTACCCATACTAGCATTTTGGCTAATTTTTTTTAAGCTCCAGCCTATCCACTTGGGTGGGAAGCATGTGACCTGTATCATAATGGAGGGCCAGTGTACCTCTTCATGCATGTACACTACCCCAAACATTGCTGCCCCTCCTTTGAGGTATTGGAGAATAGTACAACCTTTTTATGCTCCTTTCCTGTTGTAGGATAGGTATGACCACCCTATTCATACCAGCTCCTTCAGGCAGCCCTTCTCCTAACTGAACTGCAGAACAAGTCACAAATTTAATGTTAAAACCAGTATAACATTAAAAACATTAAAAACTTAGCTGGATTTAAAGTGATAAGCACTTTCGTCCCTTCCAAGGAACATCATCAGATAAAACATAGCCATCATCGTTGTGTTAAATAAATATGTAATTTTAAATCCACCAATTGGGCGCTCTGCAGTGTATATGACTTTAAATATGGCTGACTACATTAAGAGGCTCGGTAGACTGTAACAACCTGAATGATGGATTTAAAATTACATATTTATTTCACAAGTTGCTGAAGGCTATGGCCTTAAAAGTAAAAAAATACCAGCAGATGATGAACAGTGATCCTCCCAGGATGTCCTTAGTGTTCCACATCAGGATCAAAAATTATGGATGGTAGTTCGGGAGTGAGCTGAAAGAATGCATAGACCCAATGATGGATGTGGGATGACTGTTAGTATAAAGTGGAGCAGCAATACAACAGCCACAACTCTGTTACTTTGTACATTACGTCATGCAGCCTATTTACCCCCTACTGTTTCAAAAACTCATCTCATCTATATAATCTAGAATAAACATACAGTAAAAATGCAAAATGCACTGCTAATGTCCCAAACAAAACACACCATTGCAAGATTAATTAGATAGAGCTAAAACACCTTTTTAACAATTAACCAGTTAAAAATCACACATAAAATTCTGTGTGAACATAGCAGATGCCCATCAGTCTCTAATTTACTTCCGAAATACAAGTCTCATAGAGAAACCTACTAAAAGTTGTCAAATCAAACAAACAAACATGTCAGTGACTCTTTTCGTGTAGGTAAAATTCCATTCCTCCAGACTTTGGACATGAGAGTAAACAAAGAACATTAACATAAAATCTAAACACATACTTACCTTCCAGATGGACCTGTCCTTTTGCCTGAACTTCATTTCCATCCATCCTATCCCCAGCCCTTGTCCATCTTAGCTACTCCCTCTCTTCCTCTAGCTCCTTTAGCCACAGGACTATCCTTGGTCATGCAGATTAGTAATACAGTCCCCTTCACCCAATGTTACACTCAGTCCTCTAGTTTTTATCACATTTTGGTGTGGATCTCTGTCAACATTTAGCTATATTGATTTCCTCTTGCAGTCTTGCCCCCACACTTCTACAACTGACATACCCTAACCACCTTCTGTACTGCAATCCACTACCCCCCCTCTTTTTTTTTTTACTGTTTCTTCTGTGACAATTGCTGCTTGTCACATTCACCTAGACACCTTGTCTATATTTGGCTCTGAAATTATTGTATTTCAAATATTGTCTGTACTCATAAAGGATCTATTATAATTTCTTTGCATATTTCTTTCTCTTTGTGCATGTGTGTGTGTGTGTGTGTGTGTGTGTGTGTGTGTGTGTGTGTGTGTGTGTGTGTGTGTGTCTCCATGTATAGCTGATTGTTTCCTGTGTTGAATAAAACTGAGGAGCTTATCTTTGTGTGCCTCCAGTGAAAATGGGTTTTAGCTAAATTGCAGAATCCTCCGTGAAGAAATATATATATCAAAATATGTTGCAGTCACACACACAAATATATATATGTATATGTAAATATATATATATATATATATATATATATATATATATATACTGTACATATATATGTAAATAGTGTGTGAAGAAATAGCCAGGTAATTGTTATGGCTAGGCTTGTATAGGCCATAGGGCCGATAGCCTAGTACCAACCTTTGAACCTATATGTTTGTGTATAAGTATGTCTCTCTTTTTCCCTCTCTCTCTCTATATATATATATATATATATATATATATATATATATATATATATATATATATATATATCCATCCACAGCCTCCCTTTTTGACACATGGGGTCATTGTGTCATATCAACATTTGACTGTCATTTATAGAAAATATATATATACATATTTATGTATGTGTGTGTGTGTGCACACACACACACACACACACACACACAATTTTCCCGAAATAGGTGGGGGTAACAATAATTCTCCAGTATCACCACCCTCTCCCTAATTAAAAAATAAGACAATGTTTGAATATTTGAATTATAGCATGTATCTCTGAGCAATTAGTCTACAGTAAACATATACCAAACAACTAACAGTACCACTTCCATGCACAGACTCTTAAACACATAAATAAATAAATCACCAACCACAATCATTTAAATTTAGTAGTAAAATCTTTACTTGAAATAAGATAAGGCATTTAACTTAAAAAGTTAATATACAAGCAGGAATAATCTTGTGAAACAAGTATATATTTTTATTTTGTGTATTTATTTATGCTTTTCTTGATTGTTTTAATCATAACAGGCCAGTGCCGTTTTTTCAGGAGAGATCCAAGGTGGTATTCATACTCACTTGAAAAGTTTGACCAGGGCACCAGACAAACTTCCCTACTCAATTTGATAAGGACTGAAGGAGCTACCACAAGCTCAGGCAGATATGACAGCAGTTTGACGTCTCATCTGAAGGTTAACACATTCATGGAACAGTACCACTTTATGCTGTACTGCAGAATAAATACTGGAAGTATTAATTCACACACCTGGTGTAAGAATAGAGCTCAGATTAATTTGATCTTCCATTACAAAAGGCAAGTGTGCTACCTGTTGAGCGACTGAAACTAGTAAAATTTGTGTTAGGCCTGCCTTTCAAATTATATTTGTGCACGCTGTGAATGTGTTAAATCACTGGTAACTCAGCTTGCACTGGTTCATAACTTCTAATATCAGGATCTCATTTGGTATAGCCATGTCTATAGACTTTTCTGGAAGAGATTATGCTTTTATTACTAGCACTTTCCTTGTTAATTTAGGTCTGGCATTTGCTGAAACATGAGGACTAGCAGTGATTTCTCTTAAATTGTCCAGTCATTCTGTAGGTATAGTTGTTATGTTTCATAAGCACTTTCTGTAAAGGTCCACAAATGTAGTGCCAGAATCTGACTCTAGTCTGCATGACTTGTGTTTATTTGGTTTCATCCCTGTAATCTGAAGCCAGTGCATTTCACTATTATCAAAGGTAATGTTTCTGTTAATTCCTTGTAAGTAACTTTCACATCAGTGAATCCCACTTGTTTACATTTTTCTGCACAACATTTCACTACAAGAGCATCAGGCAACAAAATTAATTAGTACATTATCTACATTTATATTTATTCATCATGGTTATCCTGCTTTCCTTGTTTAATTAAAAATGTACAGGTTTATCTTCTGTCAGAATTGTTCCAGGAATGTATTAACTCTCTGCAGACTTGAAAAGGAGCTGTTTGGAAATATTGACAATTCTTTTTATAGTAAGACTGCACAGTACATTGTGAGGAAGTGATTCAAAGACTGCTGTGGTATGATGTAGCGGCGCAGAGATCTTGCTGGATAACACTGCATGCAAATGTGGCAGTCTAGACATTAGTCATTTGTTCTTACCTGCAGCTGTACCCCAGGATTGAAACAGTGTGGTAGCTGTGAGAGTCAAAGACAAGTTCCACTATGCTATTTAAAGCCTTTTTTTTTTCATTTATTGTCTTTTGTTTACTGAGAAAGTCCAACTGGGCACAAGTCCCATATTCAGTACAGGCCCAGGGAGAAAAACTCCACATAAATAAAATTGTGACCGTGTCAGGTTATGTGTGTGTGTGTGTGTGTGTGTGTGTGTGTGTGTGTGTTGGTAGGTTAACATGTTTGATTCTGAGACATGCTAATGAGCTTTTACTCAATGTGACTGTTGCATGCCTCTAAATAACAGTGAAGTATTGTTAGTGCTATGAAGCTAACTTCAGTGATTACTTCCAAGATGTACACACTAAACAAAATGCTTTCTTGGAACATTCTTTTTTGTATATCTTGCAACGGTTTGCACATTCCATAATTTTCTCTTCAGGAAAAACATTAACACAACTTGTGCTAAAAACACAGGCATTTTATGAATTGAAATATTTTTTCTCTTACATTTATATTGGGAGGATGTATGCTGTTTCTTAGATGTAGTCCATTTTTCTTGAACCACACTTAGTACATTGCTGTTCTCTTACTTGCTTATTTTACTATTGCTTGCAAATCTTTCCAGTGCCAAGGCAGTTCTTAATTCATTTTCAAATTTAGGTACTTGCGTATTATCGCAACCACGCTTTCTCGCCAGGCCGTTATTTGTGTTTTCCCAACCACGCATTTTCCACAACATGTTATTTGTATAATTGAGAAAGTAGTCATTGTTGTTTAGGAGTTGATTTATCGGAGCTAAGTAGGATTGTCTGAGATATATTCTCGCTGGCACAATATTTATTTAAATGAGATCGCAACCACGCTTCCTCGCCAGGCTATTTTTTTATCCAACTGCAGTTATTATAAACTTTAAAAGCTGTAAATACATTCCTTAGAACCTGATCTGTACCAATACATCACAACTCCTTATTTCAGTGTTTCACAAAGGATTTATCAGTTGGCTGTGGTTGGCACTGAACTGAGGCTATTGTAGGAGTGGCTACACTGGGACTCTGTTGTGGCTGGCATTGGTCTGGGGTGAGGAACATGTCACAAAATGTCAGCCTGGGCACCAAATGAATATGTTATAACTGTACACAGCACACTACAATATGTAACATTTGTCACTGAGAATCTACTTCAGGTTGGCTATAGCTGCATAAATCTGGAATATTTAACATATACCGCATATTATGCTACCAGGATTTTTGTTTTTATGACTATTTCCCGTTAGGCTGCATACACTGTGGAGCATGGAGGGGGTCAATAATATTAATAACAGGCTGGCAAGAAAGCATGGTTGCGATAACACGTAAGTGCCCAAATGTATTTATTTTTTGCATTTGTTTACTGGGATAGTCAGACTGGGCAGAAAGCTACAACTTTTCAGCAGACTCCTTGGGAGAAGCGCTCCAGAAAAAACGTCTACATTACATAAAGATCATAGTAAACACAGGTATACAAGTAATAAACAAATATACAAAATTTAAACGGAATATCATTAATTAATAGCTTTGTCATGTAAAGATCCATGAAACATATTTTGAAATGATAAAAGGAAAAAAGCAGCACACAAGCAAGCCAGGGTGTCCACAGTACAAAAAACACAAAATCCACAAAGAAAAGCACTGGAGAAGCTACAAAAGTAGCGTAGTTAAAATTTAATATTGGCTATTCGTCGACGAATAGCGAATATTAAATTTTAACTACACTAAAAAGAACTTTCTTAGCTTCTCCAGTGCTTTTCTTGGTGGATTTTGTAATATTTTCAAATGAACTTAAATAAATTATGAAATTTTAAAGTGTTTTCTGGATATAACCATTAGTTATGCATTCATTATCTATTCCAACTGCAAGTTTATCTCTCAGTGTTTTCTGATTAAGAAAAAGTATATCTCTACATGCTGTCACAACGTTAGTACTTTCCTAGGAAGTGTAGCAAAGAAAAACCTTGGGAAAGGCATGCCTACACATAAAGCTGTACTTACCAATATTGCTTTTTATTTCAAATGTAACTTGCAGAGGTCACAGAACACTCAAATAAAATCTGAATTTGAATGACCAGTGGACAAAGGAGATGCCACCATTGTACCAGTCTTTCAAACACAAGATGGCTGGCCAGATGCCTGTGACCCATTTTATAATGGGCACAGTAACTTAAAAACGCTTAAGCTGGATCACTAAACCACTATAACTCTCAACTGTACAGATTTTTGTCTCATACCTTTGGTCTGTTTTTCATAAAAGTGTGGTTTTCCTGCAAATTAGTGACAAATCATTAAAGACTGAAATTAGAAAATAATGACAGAAATTTGAGTTTCAAACTTCATACTCTTTATAAAATTCATGCTAATTCAAAACCTTTTATTCTATCAACTTTTTAAGTTCGTAAGAGCAATGTTTAAAAAAATGTCCCTACTTTTAAGCCTTTGCCCTTTTTATGGCTGTGTCCAGATTTCTTGCTCTAAGAGGTTGAGAGGTATGATTGCCTGTTGCTAGGGCTTTCAAATCATCTCCAGGAAATTCTGACTGGCATTTTTCCCCTTTTTGTGCTTCCAAGGTTTTCTGTTAAGTGAGCTTTCATTTGGAATTTCTTTCCTGTGGCTGAAAGTACCCACTGTGCAGTCATTTACCAGGCAAATGAAAAGCATATCAGTAAGGAAACTAAATATTATGATGCAGTTATTTAATCCAGTGTAGCCTGATGAATTTACAAGGTAGGTTTTAAAAATATAATGGTATTATTCTCTTGTGTATTTGTCCCTTTGCTCTAAGCTTTTTTCCCAAATTGTTTTAAACATATGTCTGTCTCATTGTTTATTTTATTTAGGGCTACTGTGACTAGGGTGGTAGTGAAAAAGGCCATAGTAATCCAATTCACTCAACCAACCAATCGACCAAAAATAAAAAAAAAACAGACAAAGAAATAGATAAGGACTGAGTAAATAAGTATTTATTAGGTTAATTAGGTAGCGCATTGTGTCCCATTTGCAAACCAACTGGCACTCCTTGCATTATTCATTTATCTTGTGAATAGATTTTAAATTCACTATGATGTTCATCTGCTGAGGTGGTAGTTCTCTTTAAAAGAAAATGTGTCTGTTTTTTTTTTTTTCCTGCGTGATCAGAGTATTTTACAGATTTAATGTTTTGGCATTAAAGCCCCTTCTCTTCTGTGTGCGTTGTTCAGGCCAATTGATTTATAGAATGGTGCCAGTGACTTGGCAGCAGTCCTCTGTTACAGTCAGGCAAGAGCAAGTCTGAAAGCATGTTGCCTTTCTTCCTGGTTATAGTACCGCTTATACGTCTGCACTGACTTCTTCTTCTACAGCTACTGGAAATGCTAGATGTTCCTGTTCTACATAGGCCTGGTCATCAAGAAGTTATTTTCAGGCTGGCCGATAATGTAATTTGTGTGTTTAATGCATTCCTACTGAAATACCCAGATGAAGAATGTATTTAGTGGGAATTACTTCTGATCCACTTCCCAGACAAAGAGTCTTATTGTACTAGATTTGCAAACCAGTTGTGATTTTTCTGTCCTTGTGTTTTTTTTTTTTTATAGCTCAGACTGTAGTTCATAAGCCTAATAGGTGCATGTCACATACATTTAGGGGTGACATCTGCAAAGTGAGAACACATAGTCATATTAATATGCCTTACGAGTGTATGGACTGTTTGTGCCCTTTGTATACGACTTTCCAGCTGTGTGAAAGGTGTGGCATTTATGGTGGGATGCTGACATTTTGACATTCAACACATTTAACTGAAAAATGAAGGAAGTTCATTTCGGCTTTTGTAAAATAATAAAATTTCTTTTTATGGAAATATGTACATATTATGCCTTCTTCTGTCCATGACAAACTGCTATTTTTTACTGAGTTATTCCCATTTAATAGCACCACTAGTTATCCCCCCCCCCATATTCCTCCTTGTAGTACTAAAGATACATTTTTAGTTCACATAATGCAACCTAGACAGCGCCTCATAAAATAACAGTGAGTGACAATTCATTTACAACTTGTAAACTCTCATGATGAGCACTGCAGAGCTGTGGACAGGAGCAGTGGGTGATGAGAGATGTTTTCTAAATGCCGTCCAGTGGCTAGACTAAGTACCATTGTCTGCTACATGGCATTGAACTGCAGTACTTGCACCTAAACAGAGTTCTTAGCAATTGTAGGATATGTTCCCTACATTGTTTCAAATAGTGTCCCATATTGCCTGCATTATTTAACTTGTTATTTGTGCTTGTATCTCTTTTGGCCTAAGCATTCCAAAGATGCTGGCAAAATAACAAATCTGTCTTGTTGATATTCTAGCTTTTAATATCTGAGTCATGTATACAAGAAAGAAATGTTTCAGCAAAATCCCCAGTCTATTCAAAAGCTTTTTATTTCTCACTGAATTAATCTAGGATACAGTTGTTTGATGTGTTCTAGGTAGTGGGCCAGGCAGAGTAACCTGATTTCCCTGATGAGAATCTGTCCAAGAGTTACTTTGCATATATTGGCAGCCTCATCCCTTTTCCTAGTATGAGCATCGCTTTGCGAGTTAGTTTGCATGCATTCAGAGTAACTCTGATTTTCCTAACTGCAGCAGCTTTTCATGGCCTACTTTGCTTAAATATATATTGTACTATAGCATTTGTGCATTTGTTAGGTCTATTTATTTTTAGAACTATTAAGGGAAAGGGAATAGTTTAGTTACAGTTTTTTTATGTCTGTGGTAAAATATGTAGTGAACAAATTAGACTCAGTTATATATCAACGAGGTTATTTGAAAGCTAGGTAATCATGCAGTTGATATAAAACAGGCACATTTGAAAATACATTATAAGAATGTTATAATCTTGAAATGTATTTCTGTAATTGTAGTGATCGCACTACATTTCCATTTCTCATCCTGTTGTTTCCTGGAACATCATCAGTTATTGATCACAGATCAAAACGTACACTGAGAACCATACCAGTCAATGAACAGCCAATTAGTTGAAAACCAAGTAGATCAGAAGCCAAATGATTAACTGATTTTTTGAAACGGCTTATTTATATGTAGAGAGGAAACCCTACTCACCCAGACACTGATGTATTTGCCTCCTATACTTTCAAACTTAATATACTTAACTCCAAAGTCACTTCATCTCAGGAAGAGAGATGGCATGTATCCCTGGACTTAATGTAATCACCTGTGAAGTTGCTGCAGCTTGTGGAACGGGCATTTCCGGAATACAGCAATCTTGTTTGAGGAATGCACTTTTCTGCCATGCAAGGTTACAAGAGTGTTTGTCCCACAACTGATAGAATGCATATGAAGCGACTTGCAGACATTAAAGAGCAGGGTACACAGTGTTCTGTTGTTTGTCTGGCCTGGACAAAGTCAGAAAGGTGTTTGGCTAAGCAATGAAGGATGCTCCATCCTCATAACTAGCATTGATAATTGAAGTGTCTGTCACTCCCTGTCCTTATAAGAATGCTCTAAATCTTCTTCCATCTTTGAAACCATGTTCTGCTAAATTTCATATCAGTTTGCATTCCACTTTTGGCAGTGACGAAGTGGCTATAAGAAACACAGTTGCTGCAGGACCCGCAATGTCAAGTGTACACTAGCTAAGCGGTCATATTTAGGAAAATAGTTCCACAGTGGCAGCAGGGGTATTGTGTTATATCTTCCATTTTCATTTTGCTAGCCATTCATATGGGAAAATCATAGACCTTGAATTAAGAGCACAAGAACAAAGATTCAGAATATCTAAACTGTTTGTGTATATGTTCAGGAAGTATGGGGACAAAGTAAAGGGTCAGTTTTCTTGACTGTAGTGTAAGCAATAGTACTCTCATTCAGACATGGAGAGCACATGCAGTCTCCCCACAAATAGAGAGGGGAGATTGGGGATTGAACCACTGGAGCTGTGAGGCAGAAATCTTAGCCAGTCAGCCACCATGGTCAACATATACTACTTTCAGACTTTCTTTCAATAAATTATTTGAATACATGTAATGATTATAGAAAAATTCATAATACATGCCTGAACATGAAACGTAATGGGATATTTTTAAAGTCTTTTCATGGTCAATCTTGCTGCACACCTAGACACAACAGCAATCTTGCTCTTCAGGCAACCATTGTACAGTTCTGGGATTAATACACCATTCTAAGCTGGCAGTTGAGGTGAGGACTTATAACCCTGCATGTGCAAAGACATCACATACATGATCCAGTACTTGTTTAACCAGTTCAGTTCATCATTAAATGTGCTGTAGGCATAACCTGATATTGAATATACAATGCACAGAAATCACCAAATCTCAGCTTTATGTAAGAAACATATTATTTGTCTCAGACTCTCCTTTTTCACTTTAATTCTGGTATGCTTCCCTGCCCCTACCTTTCTGTCTTTTCCCACAAAGTTTCTTCTCTGAGGACAGATACAGAATTGGTCCTGACCGCTCTTCATATGTGCATGCTTGGTGCTCTCTGTCATTCTACCAGTGTATGTCTTGGTGCCTCTCCTAGGTCAGATGGGAATGAGTTATGGAACATTCAACCCAAATGTTGATGTGGTTTGTCATAGCTTCTAATGGTATAGGTGGCTGCAGGTGCGCATCTGGACATAAATATTTATCCTGACATTTTGGAGTGAGTGATGCTTTAGATTCTCTTCTAAGAGTGTGACAAAAAGCAGCACATACCACATCTCATCAACTGGTTTCTAGTTTATATACATCCAGCCACTGTAAATGAGTATGTCTCAGGACCAGACATATTTTTCCAAGGAATGCACATGCAGTGCTCACCATGGTATCTCATGTTACTTCCCTTGGTATAAAGGCACATTTATTAGTGATTTACTGTTTCTTGACCACCACATATCTTTTCCTTCTTTTCCACAACCTTATCCATGCCAAATCACCACACCTAATCTCTGGCTAAGCCTTTCATGTTGGACATCACACTGCAGCATTTTCAGTATTACAGAATAATCCTGGAATAGTATGGGGTAAATCTTGTTTCATTTATGGCCAGCAGGTCAGCCCATATTCAGCCACTTATGACAGAGTTATGTATTTGACAGTGTACTGATCAATTTCTTCAGACTGCACTGTAGGGCTGTTCATATCATCTGTCAATGTTACATAATCAGGAATGTTGAAGAATGTATAATTTTCCGGAACAGGTAACCTACCCTAGTGCACATACATTAAGATAATACTTTTCTTTCTTGGTCTGTATACAAAAATATTCTAATGTTCTCCAGTTTGCAGTATTAGTTGATATACTGTTGGAGAATCCATTTGCTTCAAATGTTTTTTTTCCCTTTAACTGGGTGATCTGCAATTTCTCATTTATATCTGTAAGAAAACCATGACCATACAAATATTTATAAAATACTTCAAGCACTATGTTAAAAAAAGACACATAGCCATTGGATCTGACTTCTATAAAGAATCTTATTAAAGACATATTCAAGTCAATTATTGACTCCACTTGTGGCTTGCAGGTACTTTGCTAGTTAAAAAGAATCTCTTTTTATATGTAAAGCTAAATCTTCTCATTAGTCTATTAAATAATCAACCAGGAAATTGTTCATATTGAATGGGGCAGTCATAAGTAGCTGACATAATGTAACAGTTTTGAAGGCAGGGTAGAGAAAAAGGAGGTAAAAACAAATGTCAGAAAGGTAAGTCAAAAATACATGGCTAAAAAGTGACCTAATGTAAATGCGAGAGAACCTGAGACATACATATTTATTTGTAAATCTGAATAAATATACTGGTATACAAATAAATGGATCCATATGTGAGTAATAGGTAGTTGTTATGACTTAAGAAATATGAACGTCTACTTTCTGCAAGAGCATTATGCTTCTTAAAACTATTAACTGTTTCACATTTACTACATTATAAGTTAATCGTTCATATTTCTGGGCACAAAGATCCATATTAGATTGTCCATCACACCTTATCTTTTTGTTGAGAATATTCATCACATTAGTAATTCACTATTCAAAACAGACCTGGTACATCAGAAAGTATCACAATACATCCATAATTTAACATTATTAACTTTGTTTAACTGTTCAGCTATTGACCTAGTATTGGAATTCCTTATGTCACACAGACACCTCAAGTTCTAAAGCCACATTTTTCTTGGGCTTGTCATCTATAGAACTGTTGACAGAGGAATTTTAGTGCATGTCCATTCTGACTACTTAGGATCGTGGGTACTTACTAGGCTACTGATCTGTGAGGATCTTAAGAAGCCGAGCCTTATATTTCCATGGTAAATTTTAGCACATATATTTTGCATACAAGTAACCCAGAAATTGGCAGAAAGAGGATATGTTGGGACATTTACTTGTTGCCCCTTTATGGGTGCTAAACCAGAAATTAATTAAAAGTTTCCCAGAAATAATTCACTTTATGTAGGGTGGAAGGTGGTTCCATAGAATGGGTATTATCTGTGATACATACCTGTCCCTCCAACATGTTCTATTTATGTTGCAAAATAGATTAAGATCTCCTGAGAAACTGTTAATGCTACCATTGGATTTACAAATGTGTAATAGGTCTGACGAGGCTTTACACTTAAGGCAGAGGTCAAACACTGAGTTTGTCGAGGATTTGAACCTTGGACCTCTCATACCCAAAGTGAGACTCATACCCCTAGACCAAGACTAATGGAGTTATATTTATTGCTCACTATAAACTTGCAGCCACTGATGTTTTATACTGTTGTATGGAGCAGCTGCTTGCATACAGAAAATATCCAGATATGCCATTTTATCGGTCAGATTTGTCCCAAAGCCCAAGTCAGATTATTAGAGGCAAACTTACCTGAATTAACTAAGCACAGAAGCTAAGGGAATTTTTGTAAGGACTCTTCAACTGAAGTCTTACAATTCATTTCAGTATCTTAGGACATAATGGTAAATGCCAGTGTTTTTTTTTTTGTATTGTTTTTATAATTGTAGCTACCCTTTTAACAACGTGGGCATATCTATGATTAGGTGTACATCTTGTTTCTCATCTTGCTGAATGTAACCTTTTCTGCTTAGCAATTTACTTAATACATTTTCAGCTCAGCAGTTTTCTTCTGTAGCTAGTAACCCTGGAATATGCTCATTGGAGCAAATTTGGATCTTAGACTTTGTTCATTATTTTTTTTCCTGTTTTATCTCCTTAGTAACAAAACTACCTGGCACTTAGAAACCTTCTGCATGATAAAGTACCTAAGATGTATACTGCTTGACTTGAGGAACGTGCTTTCTGCTGCAGATCTCTGAAATACGGTGCTTTGTGTTTTAGAATTTTAATGTATACCTTTGTGGGCAGATTGTCAGTAGCTATGTGATAGGTGTATGAGAAAGAAATACCAAATTGATTACTTGAAGCCTTTAAATGAAACTTAAAGATTGCACTTGTGCACTTCAACATATGAGTATCAAATCTTTTGTATGTATAATCTATAAAAGTTTATATGCAAAATAAAATAAGGGTCTTCCTAAATGCATATCTGTTTAAAATACCCAGTGAAAAAAAATTGACATAGCTAGGGGTAAACTTAGTGTTTCTGTTAAAAAGTATATCATAAATGAAAAAAACAGTTCTTAAAACAGAGCTGAACCAGCTTGTCTATATATTTAGACACGATTGAGGTACCAAAATAAAAATCTGACTGAGCCAACCTCCCTCTTTTTTCTTTTGGAAGCTTATAAGTTGTCCTCCACTGTAACAAAACAGTAGTTTTTCTGCCAATGAAGCAATGACAAAAGTTGGACACAGTGACCACTGCCACCCCCCCACACACACACACTAACTGAACAGTTCTGAAAGATATTTCTGTTAATAAAGCGTGGGATTCTCTCATATGGGAGTGCAGACAAATTCTGATTTAATAGTATGTAAGACATTTGTTTATGCCACGATTATGTCTGTTTTATCTGATGATTTAACTGCCAAATCATTACTTCTAGATAGCTGTTTTAATGGCTACTGTTCACATTTCATTAAATTCTGACTCATTTTAATCGTTTCCATATTTTATACTGTGAGCAAATTTCCTGCTTAATCAAAACATGAAGTACGTGTACTGCCTTCCACAAAAAAGGTGTGTAAAGGCATCTGACTTAAATTTCACATTTATTATCATGACAAATGTACTCATCCTGGGATAGTGCTCTACTCAATTTCTTTAGTGAATGATAGTTCTTCCTATTTACTTTTCTTATGATTAACCATACATCCAAAATTTGTGCCCAGTCTGTAGTGGATGTAAGAATAAATATCAGTCCTTAACTTAATATTAATAATACCATAATTACAATTAATCAAGATAGCAATGTTTGTTTGTACCCTCTGAAAACATAACCAAAAAAGTATATCAGGGCAAGTTCTCGCAAACTGCAAAAACCAAATAACAAACCAGCTAGCACTGAAGGAAGGCTTGACAACAACACTCAGTTTGAAAGCAGACTTTATTAAGCGAATTCAGGAACATCTGTTCCTGAATTTGCTTAATAAAGCCTGCTTTCAACTTGAGTGTTTCAACTTGAGTGTTGTTGTCAAGCCTTCCTTCAGTGCTAGCTGGTTTGTTATTTGACCCTCTGAAAAGATCCTTCACAGAAGAAAGCATGCACTCTTCATGCTTCTTGCTACAGTGGACAGCTGTTGTGCCCAGCGTGGAGAAGATGTGATTTTCATATGCGTCACACACAGACAAACTTCTACCTCTGTTTGTTAACACTAGGTCTGCATTTATACCATCAGCCCATGCTTCCTTTCATCTCTCATAATTCCTTTGAGCAGCTGATCTTTAGCATCGCTTCCATTGATACTAGTACCTTTACAAGTAATCTATTCTATGAAAAGGCAGCATAGCGTTGTTGCCTCACAGTAAGACGATGTCCTGTTCGATTCTCAGCTAAAGCGTCTTCTGTGTGGAGACATACGTGAATGAGCGTACCTTCATTGAAGGTTGTGCATCAGTGCTGGCAACTTGGCATGTAAAAATCTACTGCCAATCATTAGCAGTCCGGAGTTCTGCTGTGGGGACCCCTAACCGGAAAAAGCCGAAAGATACAACAACTTGTGTTTTAAACTGTTCATTTCCAATATATACTGCCATAAGTTTTATCTTTGGCAAAGTCTAGTGGCAGTGTTTGTATTTTCCCTTCTGTTTTTACTTTCTCCAATTCTTTTGGGTTTCTAATACCATGACAGGAATGGACCCCATTCCTAAGTCAAAGTATGATTCAAGTTCATGAAATTAGTATTGCTGGAGTGTTTGATGTTAGCCAGAAGTGCTCTTCGCAGCACCCGCAATGTGCTCAGTAATGACTCCTTCTGCAGTACATATGGAGTTACATGTATTGGTAACATATCTAACTACAATTGTAAATTCTTTTTTACAAGACCCATTGCTCCTACAATGATTAGAACTGTCTGGATATCTTCTACACTGCCCTCATTTCTGCCTGCAAATCTTGCTATTTTATGACTTTGTGTCTCTCTGTACATAAGACACTATAGTCACTGGGTGTAACAGTTTCAATAATCAATGCTATTTTTGTCTTCTTTTCATGGTCTACTGTATGTGGTTTTCTCCCATGTATTTTTTAAACTGTTGGTAATGGGTGATCCCATGTAATATAAACTTCATCATTTTCTGTAATGCTTTGAGACTCATATTTCCAGTGTTTTTCACCTACTTCAATATTATAATGTGTGTACAATCTCCAGTGCAGCAGTCTTGCCACAGTATTATGCCTTTCATTATACAGTCCTTCTCCCATTACTATTTCACAACCAGCAACAAGGTGTGTAATTTTTTTCAATTCTGTTTTGCAAAACCTACATTTGTCTGTTTCTCCCACATGTTCAATGGACTTTGTAAACCAATGTGTACGTAGTCCACTATCTTGGGCCACCAATATTAACCTTTCATCTTTTGGTTTAAATTCACCTCTCCTTAACTGTTCCTGTGTTCAGTCCTGATCAACATGTGGTTGTTCCAAGAGTTTTCTGTACTTACAATTGTATTTATGCATTTTGCACATTTCTTGCCTTCTCGTCTGATCCTTCACCTTATATTCTTTCTTTTGTGTTTCTGGCACATTCAGTCATTGCCTGATTTTTATCCACTTCTGGTTTGATTTCCATTCCAGCTTGATAATGATATGCTTCAGCTAAACTATCCAGGGAAGCAGACAGCTTAATGGGTTAAGGGCAAGACAAAAAAGCAGTGGTGACAGATAGTCACCCTGGAATATTCCCCTTTGAATTTTTATCCTTGGAATAATAATTTGCCCTTTATCATGGCTTAACTGCAGAGTGGTTTGCCACTGTTTCATGGTCGCCATACCTTTCAACCGTACCAAATTCCTCAGTATTTACTGATTTTGAGGGCAAAATAATGGGGTGCCATGAATTTCCAAGTGGCCCCTTCTATTTCCACTTTTTTTATTTTGATTTACAATTTTCAATTATGGTTGACATCATCAAGCATTGCTAGCATATTCCACATGTCATTTACGGGCAGGGACGTGCTGGGTGCATGATGACATCAGCTTTGTGAGGCAGGAGTTTCATATCATTGGTTGCTAGTAGTTGTGTATCGGTCTAACAGCGAATACTGCCTACAATGTAGCTGCTGTGTTCACAGTCATGGATCAGTCGCAGGATCACAGCATACTTTCAAATAGCCTGTTTACTTAATCTGACTCACACATTGGTTACAAAAGCTATAGATAGGACGTTCACGGAGATGGAGTACAAGTGCTGTGCTGACAAGGAATGCAGCAGTAAGTGCTTCGCTTCTGTTCTGTGATACTTTTAGTTGTTGCCATGTATGTATGCATGTTGCTTGAGGAATTGTTGCTGCTGTGTCATCTAGTACTTAGTCAAATGAAATTAATCTATTGTGCCTGATTAGGGATTGAGTGAGTGCAAGTCCAATTTGAGGATGACTGACCCATTTTTTCCAAAAGTGCTTTAAGAACAATTTTTTTTCTGGGAATACCTTGTATATTTTAATTGGTATGCTGTCAGTATTGGGAGGTGGCAATTTCAAAGAATGTAGTTGAAATTTACAGTAAGTGGATGTTAGTAAACAACTATATAGGGTTAGGGGCAGATTTTGCTGTTACTGGGGTGGAGAGAAAAGTAGACTGTTTTTAGAGGAGAAGCAATGCATTATCGAGTGGACTTTGGCAACCTTTGATTTAGTGGGGCTGATAAAGTCTATGTAATATTGCTGCAAAATGAACTGTGTTGGTGGAACCTCTAAGAGAAGCTAAGATGCTGCTGTTGGTGTCTTATGGTTGAAAGTTTAACTTGGGTTTCCATTCGATTTTCCATGTTCTGTTACTAGTAGCCTCAGAAAAGGAAGACAAACCCTCCTGATTTCTATTCATGATGCCCAAAGCTATTTCCTGAATGTGGAACATGCATTGTTTGGATTATTTACTTTAAATAACATAGTGGAGCTCTACAATGTTATAGGACAAATAGCATTTTGGAAGAAGTTCCGGGTTCCATATTTGTTTTCATAAAGTCTGGGTGTAATCGGATTCAGCAGGAATGAACTTAACTGTGTCTAATCCTGGTATGCCTTTAAAGAGAGGGATAGGACAATGAGATGAAGTCGTACTGCTGCAACTGCTCTTTTTTTTTTTGAATGAATTGCTCAAAGGTGGCGCATGTGAATGCCTACATTATAGATGCGACCTCTCCAATGTTGGCATGTAGGAATCATATGATAGGGTTTTCTTTAACAGAAATTAATTACCACATACAGTACTGTCTGTTTTGTCACAAGTGCGCAGTGGGAAGTGAAGAATAGTGAAGAATTATGAAGATCTGGAGTTTGGGGAGCATGTCTTCAGGTGCATCACTGTACATAATTTCAGAATCAGGTATTTTGTGGTTGTGTAGACTGTTAGTACTCACCATACAAGCTTCCAGGTTAGGATGACTGAGTATGTTTTACAGTAGGGTCATTGATGCTAATGGTATTAGTATTTGCTGTTACTGAGAACATTGTACTATTCCACTTGTGCAATGTAAATTAATAATAGTTATGAGGATTTAAACTTACAGAATTCATCAAAGGGTCCATTTATTTAATCATAAATCAAGGTATCTGTATTAAATAGGAAAAGTTATTCAGATAGTAAATGTCAGTTCTACAAAGGTGCATATATCTCACCATAAACAGAGAATCCACGGACAAACATTTTTATAAGGAGTCAGACTTCTTATCCTATTCAAACTTGGTATGTGAATGAGTGTGTGTCTGTATCTGTGTGTATGTATGCATGCTAGTATCTGCCTCATGTTGTGTAAGAAAAATAGACATCTAAGTTGAGAGAGGGTTCGGAGCTGTGATGTAAATTAAAATGTGTTACGGACAAACAAAGCCAAAATTAACAGAGAGACAAAGTCCCAAAAATAGTGATTTTAAATATTGCTCCTGTAGACTCATATAATTACTAGAATAGCAGGTTTTGTATTATGATGTATATTTTCTGAGGGATATGATGTCTGAAATTCAAACATCTGCCATTGTTTATTATTATTAGGTGACTTCAGTCTTCATGTTGGTATCCCACAGTTCCATTGGAGTGGGTGAGGTTACATGATTATGTATGCAAATATTATGTTAGCCAGCTCCCCGATTTTTAGCTAGTTGTACCTACTTTTCATGAGCCTTTGTCCAGATTTTTGATGTTTCCAGGTTGAAAGGTATGATGGTCACTTTAATGTAATCAATCAGTGTATGGTGTATCTTACACATTTTTAAGGACTAGTTTATCCATGAATGTGGGATATTGTCAAATGCATTTTTGTAGTCTGTCGTGATATACTTAGATTCTTCCCCTTTTTACAGTTCTCCATTATGACTTTAACAACAGATGATCCTTTGTTCCATATGACTTCCTTTTGTTCAATTGCCATGATTGAGTTTTTTTTCTAAATGACTGTAAACTCTGTCAGCATCAATTCCAGGGTATAGTTTAGACTTCATCGGAAGGCAAGTTATTGGTCTATAGTTTTTAGGATAGCTTGCAGGTGCACTCTTAAATAGGTGCATTGTTTATCCTGTTGTGTTTCGGGTACGTATATAAAAAATTCTTACTCATGACTAAATGTTTGTGTAAAATGTTAATACTTTTAGCCAGAAGCTAGCTACTGCATCTTTTCATAAATTTGTTTCAATCTCTCTGGCTGTTACTTCATCCCATTTCATATTCTGTACATCAGAACTTCTTATTCTTTCTTTTACTTCTTTTATCCATTCATCATCTTTGTTATGTTCCACAGGATCAGTATCTGTTTCTTCTTTTTTTGGTGATGTTTCAATTTATTTTGCCTTGTTTCTTATAAAACATTTTGGGTCATCAATAAATTGCTTATTTTTGGACTTTTCTGCCTGTGCTGATATTTTAGTTAATTATTTGCATTAATGCATGATAGAGCCTTATCTGTTCTGATACTGTGTGTTATTTTATCACATCTATCTTTCAGAGTATTTTTGTTGATCTGTTCCCTCTTCTATATTCTTATAGCAGTGACACCTCATGTCTTACTTGCTTTATAGTTTTCTCTATTCAGTACTTCCATGATGGCATTTGATTTCCCCCATTCATTTCCTTTACTGCCCCGTGTTTTTGTGGTAAGACTTTATGTTATTAAATTAGCTGGACATTAATATATCCTATTTACTTCTGTTGCATTGCATGAATCTGTATGAACAGTTCTAATTACTGTGTTCATTTGTTTTATCAAACTTCTTTTTGGGTTTTATTGACTTTCTGTAGTCTATTTCTTTCATCGATCTTAATATGTCTGTCCATCTCTATTAAATCAAGCACCCCTTCTCTTATATTATTTTCTTCTAAACTGAGAACACATTCTTTGTTTTCCATTTCCTGCAGGCACTTTTTAGAATGTTCCACAGCATCTTCCTGTGCCATATTCTCTTCAGTTTCATCCTATGTCATCAGTTGCTCTTTCATATGGGAAGTCACTGACCTATCACTCCACAACATTGACTGTGTCAAAGTTGCCCCAGTTTCTTGTTCCTTCCCTTGCTGTGCAACTCTAACTGAACTTTTGTACTGGTTTCCTATGGAAGGCTCCAAAGTATCTTCATATGGTAACTCATCAGATGTTTCCCAATCCACTGGTTTCTCCTTAATTTGGGGATCCATTTAGTTTTGCTTTCTACTTTGCATAAAATATTGCACAATATTAAATCTCTTTCTCTTTCCCATGTCCATATTTCTTCTTCAGATATCTTCTGCTCTTCCTGTTTTTCCTTACCTGGGGGACTCGCTGTTCCATAATTCTGTGATATAACCTGTGTTAGACTTTCTACACTAAATCCTTCACTTCACAGATATTCCATAACTTCAGCTTCTATTTTTATTGACTTTTACTTTAATGATATTCTGTTCTATAGTCTCTTTGTAATCTTTTTTGTACTGCAAAATTTTCCATATCTGAATGCCTTTGCGTGTATTTCTCTTCGAATATCTTTAGGCTGCTTTTTTGCATTGATTAATTTGGCTTTCTCCTTTGCATAAATATTACACCATATCAGATCTCTCTTTCTTTACCATTTCCATATTTCTTTTTTGCCTTTCAAAAATCTCTAGAGTTTCTTCTTTATATTTTCGCACTTCCTCAGTTGCCTGTTTTGCCATACTGCCCAAGGCTTCTTGGTCTATATAATGTTTTTCATAAATGTGTTGTATTAATGAACACATTTTTTTTATTTGAAGCTTCTAATAGTTTTTCTTGTGCAAGTATTTTTCTTTCCTCTAATTTCTCTGTTAGTCTTTTTGTATCTCTTCTGTATGGAATTTCTGGGCTTCTTGCATAATAGGAGCAATACATAATTTCTTTTTTATCCTCAATAGTCCACTCTGTTGTGTAGATGGCTCATTTTTGACCGATCAGTTTTTGTGGACTGCTATTTCCTTCTACAACAGGGGGGCCATC